>NW_027632908.1:0-446 GCF_902686455.1 Sciurus vulgaris | reverse complement strand
CTGCCTGCCAAAAACAAATCCTCCAGCAGTAAGATTTGCTGGGACAGGCTCTGTTCTGAGACCCATGTTTGATCAGCACTGCCTCCTACTGATACTATATTTGATTTCTGGAGTTTTGTATTGGCCCATACTTGCTTTGAATTCATGTCATATATTTCAAACTAGCGTTTATCAGTATTAAAGGGTATATTTTGAGAAAAGAAAGAATGAGGGTTTGAGATTTTTTCCTATTTGCAAATAAATCCTGCCACAGTTTAAAGAATGCTGGCAGAAGAAAACAGACTCTGTGGTCAGAGACAAAGAACATTTTTTTATAAGAATAGCAGTAGTGAATATAAGAGAATTTGCCTAAAAGCCAATTCCCATGGACAATGGGAAGACTAATTCTTAGCAGTGAACTGTATCATAACAAAGGACTATGAACTTAACAGGCTTTAATTTTTAGT